>NW_027645521.1:0-24101 GCF_951640355.1 Cnephaeus nilssonii | reverse complement strand
TGTCTGGACTAAGTGGTGAATTTTTAATAAAATTTATTATAACAGCTTTATGTTGTTTCCATTAATTGCTATGGTAGCAATAATTATACTGATCACTCAACCTAGAAAAATGTTTGTAAACCCCTAGTCTTTTAGAGAACATTTTAAAATTTCATTTGCCCTGGCCAGGTAGGCCAGTTGGTTAGAGTGTCTTCCCGATATCACAAGGTTGCAGGCTCGATTTCCAGTCAGGGCAGATACAAGAAGCAACCAATGAATGTAAAACTAAATAGAACAACAAATTGACATATCTCTCTCTCTCTCTCTCTCTCTCTCTCTCTCTCTCTCTCTCTCTCTCCCTCTCTCTCTCTCTCAAATCCTGTATAATAAAAGGCTAATATGCAAATCGACCGAACAGTGGAATGACCAGTCACTATGACGCACAGGGACCACGAGGGGGCAGATGCTCAAGGCAGGAGCTGCCCCCTGGTGGTCAGTGTGCTCCCACAGGGGGAGCGCCACTCAGCCAGAAGCCGGGCTCAGCTGGCGAGTGCAGTGGCAGTGGCAGGAGCCTCTCCCGCCTCCACAGCAGCGTTAAGGAGCAGTGAGCCAAGCAGTAAGGAGCAGCAAGCAGGTGAGTGGACATCCCCCTCAGGGGTCCCGGACTGTGTGTGAGAGGATGCAGGCCGGGCTGAGGGACCCACACCCCCCAGAGCATGAGTCTCGTGCACTGGGCCTCTAGTCCTACATAATAAAAGGGAAGTATGCAAATTAACCATCACTCCGCTACGCCCATGATTGGGCCAGCAGGAGGCGCGGGGGCGGGACTTGGGGTGCCAATCGTGCTGGCAGGAGGAGCTGGGAGCGAAGACTCACGAGTGATCCCTGGCAAGCCGAGCTGGCTTGGGCTGGGGGATCTCAGGCCGCCAGGCCTCGCCCCCAAGCCGAGCCGGCTTGGGATGGGGGTGTCTCAGGCCGCCAGGCCACGCCCCCAAGCCTAGCTGCTTGGGCTGGGGTCTCAGACCGCCAGGACCTCTCCCCCAAGCCGAGCTGCTTGGGCTGGGGTCTCAGACCGCCAGGACCTCTCCCCCAAGCCGAGCTGCTTGGGCTGGGGTCTCAGACCGCCAGGGCCTGGCACCCAAGCCGCATGATCCCTGGCCGAGGTGGCTGCCTGGGCTGGGGTCTCATTCCTGCAGGGCCGGGCACCCAACTGCATGATCACCCAGCCAGCAGCAACTGCAGGGTGGTGCACCCCCACCAAGCTATCTTCAGGCCAGTGAAGGCAGCCTGCACACCACCACCGGACTATCCACAGCCAGGCTGAGATGGCAGCCTGGGCTGGGGTCTCAGCCTGGCCAGGGCCCCATCCCCTGCCAGCGGTGGCAGCCTGGGGTCCCAACCATTGAATCACACCAGCCAGGCAGATATGGAGAAATCTTAAATGTTTATTTTTTTATAATATATATTTTATTGATTTTTTACAGAGAGGAAGGGAAAGGGATAGAGAGCTAGAAACATCAATGAGAGAGAAGCATCGATCAGCTGCCTCCTGCACACCCCCACTGGGTATGTGCCCCCAACCAAGGTACATGCCCTTGACCAGAATCGAACCTGGGACCCTTGATTCTGCAGGCCAATGCTTCATCCATCCGCTGAGCCAAAACAGTTAGGACTGTCCAATATGCTAAAGAAAAAACCCTATCTAATAAAGAGGGAATATGCAAGGGAGGGCATTTGGGGGTGACCGGGGTATCAGGGGCTGCAGGGAAGTGGTTAGGGGGTGATCAGGCTGTCAGGCATAGTGGTTAGGGGCAATCAGGAAGGCAGGCAGGCGAGTAGTTGGGAGCCAGCAGTCCTAGATTGTGAAAGGGATGTCCGACTGCCTGTTTAGGCCCGATCCTAAACAGGCAGTCGGACATCTCCCAAGGGGTCCCAGATTGGAGAGGGTGCAGGTTGGGCTGAGACACACACACCCGTGCAAGAATTTCGTGCACCGGGCCTCTAGTCAATAAATAAAACTTAAAGTAAAATAAAATTTCACATACATTTTTAATTAAATTCATTGAGGTGACATTGGTTAACAAAAGTATATAGGTTTCAAGTGTACAATTCTGATACATCATCTGTATATTGCACTATGAGGCCACCACCCAAAGTCAAAATATATGTATTTGACCCCCTTTATCCTTTACTACCCCTCCAACCCCCATTCCCCCTGGTAACCACCATACTGTTGTCTGTGTCTATGAGTTTTTGTTTGTTTGTTTTTCTCGTTCATTCCATTGTTGCTTTCAGCTTTATATCCCACATATGAGTGAAATCATATGGTTCTTGACTTTTTCTGTCTGACTTATTTTGCTTACCATGATATTCTCAAGATCCATCCATGTTGTCACAAATGGCAGTATTTCATTTTTTCTTATGGCTCAGTAGTATTGCATAGTATATGTGGACCACATCTTCTTTATCTAATCATTCACTGAGGGACACTTCAGATGTCTTGGCCATTGTGAATAATGCTGCAATGAACATAGGGGTGCATATATCTTTGCAAATAAATGTTTTCAAATTTGGGTGGTAGATACCCAGAAGAGGGATTGCTGGGTCTTATTGTAACTCTATTCTTAATTTTTTGAGGAAGCTCCACACTGTTCTCCATAATGGCTGCACCAGTTTACATTCTCACAAGCAGTGAATGAGGGTTCATTTTTCTCCACAACCCTTACAACACTTATTGTTGCTTGTCTACACTAATAAAAGAGAAAGATGCAAATTGACCATACCTCCACTATGCCCACCAGCCTATCAGAAGTGGGTATGCAAATTAACCTCAAAGATGGCGGGTTAATTTGCATATGCAGGCATCCAGCGGCCTGGGTCCTGGGAACATCCTCGGGACCCAGGCTGCTCTGAGCCAGTAGGCCCACGCGTAGACCCTGAGCTGCTAGGGTCCCAGAATGCCCCCAGCCACTCCTAGCCTACCAGTCTTGGCGCAGATTGGCCGGGGGCTGGGTGGCAGAGGCTTGAGCAGGGCCTGAGCAAAGCCATGGGGGCCCTGCCCAAGCTGTGGCACAGGCTTGATTGGAGCCAGGGGGCCCTGCCCAAGCCAAGGCAGAGGCTTGAGCAGAGCTGGGAGTGCCCTGTCCAATCAGAGGCAGAGGCTTGTACGGAGCTGGGGGGCCCTGCCCAAGCCGTCGCAGAGGCTTGAGTGGAGCCAGGGGGCCCTGCCCAATCCATGGCAGAGGCTTGATTGGAGCTGGGGAGCCCTGCCCAAGCCGCAGCAGAGGCTTGAGCAGGCAGGGGGGAAGGCTCGGGTGGGGGGGCAGCCTTGGCTCGCCAGCAGTCCTGCCTCTGCACATGAGCTGCAGAGGAAACACCAAACACCATTTCTGACCGCTCATTGGCTAAGTTCCCTGTATGCCACTGGTAATGTTCTTGGTAACTTGGGTATAAGAATCCAAAAAGGTGATCTAGGGTTTTTCCACCACACTCCTGGAGAAAAAAAAAACAAAGGTCCGCTGCTGGAGGGTCTAAGAAATGTCATATCATGTCCTAGCAGGTTTGACTCAGTGGATAATGCCTACCGATCACAGGGTCCGGGTTTGATTCTGATCAAGGGCATGTACCTAGATTGAGGCTCCTCCCTGGCCAGGGCCTAGGTCAGGGCTCATGCAGGAGGCAACCAATCAAAGTGTCCTTCTCACAATGATGTTTCTCTCTGTCTTTCCCTCTCCCACACTCTCTAAAAATCAATGGAAACATAACCTCAGGTGAGGATAAAAAAAAAAAAAAAAGCAAGAAATGTCATATCCTATGAAAGACATATTTTGAAAATGCCTAAAGAAAGTTGTCATTTTTTCATGGTGAAGTCTGTGTTGATAAAAACACCTTGGGGGCTGCGGTGGCTGGCAGTGGCTTCAGCAGAGGGGTGATGGGGTTGGCACCTTCCCCTGATCAGCCTGGTCTCCTCCCGCAGAGGACATCCCCTGAGGGCTCCCAGTCTGTGAGAGAGGGCAGGCTGGGCTGAGGGGACCTCCCATCCCCCAATGCATGAATTTCATGCACCGGGCCCCTTGTCTTGTTGATAATAGCCATTCTAGCAAGTGCAAGATGGTATCTCATTGTAGTTGTGATTTGCATTTCCCTAATAGCCAGCATATCTGTTTTGTATTATCTGTTGGCTATTTGTATGTCTTGAGAGAAGTGTCCGTTCAGGTACTCTGCCCATTTTTAACCAGATTATTTGTTTGTTGTTGAGTTGCGTAAGTTCTTCATAAATTTTGGATATTAACCTCTTATTGGCTCTATTGTTTGCAAATATTTTCACCCATTTAGTTGGATGCCTCTTTGTTTTGTTGGTGGTTTCTTTTGTTTTGCAGAGGCTTTTTATTTTGATAGTCACATTCATTTATTTTTGCTTTTACTTCCCTTGGTTTGGAGTAAAATTCATAATCACATGAAGTTTTTGTTATCAGAAAACAGTGATCATTAAGTTTTTCAAGCATAAAAAAATATTTTAAATACAATATGGATGAACTTGAAAATATGCTAACTGAAGGAAGCCAGTCACAAAAAACCACATGTTGTATGATTCCATTTATGTACAATGTTCAGAATAAACAATTACATAGATACAGAAAGTAGGTTAGTGGTTGCCTAGAGCTGCAGGGGAGGGAGGGTTGGAGAAATTAGGGGTGACAGGTTAGAAGTTCAAGATTTCTTTTAAAATAAAAATCTGTAAATTTGATTGCAGGCATGCATGCACAGCTCTGATATACTAAAAATCATTAAATTTTACAATTGAATTGTACAGCATGTAAATTGTATCTTAATAAAGCCATTAAAATATCAAAAATATATATATTACACCATGATAGAGTTCCAAGGAGAAAGTAGAACAAAATATTCTTCAGAAGGCATGGGAGATTTGGGGGGAGAGGGGGTTTAAGAGATCAATCAAAGGACTTGTATTCATGCATATAAGCATAACCAATGGACACAGACTCTAGGGGGGTGAGGGCATGTGCTGGGGGTGGGGGTGGCTGGGGAGAGGTCAATGGGGGGGAAAAGGAGACATATGTAATACTGTAATCAATAAAGAATAAAAAATAAAATATTGTTCAAATAATTAAAAAAAAGGAAATTTTCAGATGTCAAAGAAGAGATTTTTCAAATATTTTAAAGTAAAGATTAATGTCTGCTGAATTACTGAAGAGGCAATAGCATCTTTAGTCCTGCATGCTGGCTTTGGGCAGTGCTCTTAAAAGACCAATTTGGAATCAGTTTCTTCAGTCTTCCCAAAGAGTCTATAAGCCATGCAATGTCCTTTAATACATCCCTTTTCTGCATAAACTAACTGGATTGAATTCTGATGTCTCCCAGTGAACCTGGGCAATACACCATGTAAGCTCTTTGTTACTCCTTTCCCTGTGTATCCTTTTTTTTTTTTTTTTTTTTTTTTTTTTTCACTAAACCAAGTCACTACACATGGATAGAGGATATGTTATTTATTCTCCTTGGCTGAACCACAGGCTTTTCTTTTTTAAATGCAACTTGAGATTTGCCCTCCATGAAGCCATTTTAGATGAGTTCTAAAACACATCCCCTTTCCTCTGAAACTGTAACTCAGACACTTTGGTGACTTGGAGAACATGAATCAACTTTAGAGCCAGAGTCAGAGTGCTTCCCCTGGGAACAATTCTTCACATAAAGTAAAAAGCATTTTGACCCTAGTAGGGCAGATGAGGACTTAAAAGAAAAACTAGAGTTTAAGGTTGGGATGGTGGAAGATGTGAAAACTCATGCCTCAAGCCTTTCAAGCTATTTCTCTTTCCTTATCTCTCCCTTTCCCACTCTTGGCAATTGGTAACAAAACTAGATGGTAGTTATTCATGCCAATGACAATATTCTTTCATTAAAAAAAATTCAAATCAGGCAGCAAAGCCTCCCCACCTTTCAGGAGGCCCTGGAACTCAGAGGCACCTCAGTGAGCTTGAGTCTTTTCCAGATCTCAGATGCTGAAAAGCCCAGTGGCGGCTCCCTGGCTTGCACACAGTGCCTCCTAGAGACAGGTCTTGGCACTGCTTCCTATTTTCCATTCTCAACTGTAGACTTTTCAAGTGGCTGGCCCAGAGGATGACAGGTGAGAATGCAAAAACAAACATACCTAAAGTTTTAAAGAGAAAGTTTCAAAAGAAAACAAAATGAAGAAAGGTCATTCCCACAGATATGTAAAAACCTTTAGAAAATGTGTAAGTTGTGTTTCTCTTTCACTGTGATTCCTAAAGTCACTATTTTTTTTTTTTTACATGTGACTGCCTCACTCTGAAGTGTGTCATAACCATGTCATTGAACTTTGGCAGCAGCACTAAGCAATTTAGAAAATTAAAAGTGCTGATAATTGGCAATTAACAATGTCATCCACATTTTTATCTTCTACCCGACTAAAGGAAAATGCAAAGTAAACTTGTTAGGTAATCCTTTTGTGTTTTTGTGTCATTTCCAAAACTCAATTTTCTTTGAATAACAAAACCAACACTTGTCTAAGAACTCAAGAGGCGAGAAACCAAGATGGCAGCATAGGTAAACACCTAAACTGCTGCCTCACACAACAATTTCAAAACTACAACTAAAAGACAAAACGAACATCATCCAGAACCACAGGAAAGCTGACTGAGTGGAAATTCTACAACTAGAAGGAAAGAGAAAAGCACATGGAGAATCAGAGGAGCTGAAAAAGGCTGAGGTACGGAGACACGTGCGCAGGTAGCTGAGTGCCTGGAAGGCTTTCTCTAGCGGGAAAGAGACAAAAGCTCCTGACTGTGCTGAACCCCAGTTCCGACTGCACTGAACCCCAGTTCTGGGTGAGACCCTGGGGACCCAGGCTTATACAGGGGGGAATCTGGACTGTCAGGCAGAAACTCAGGGGAGCCGCGAAAGACAGAGGTCTGGAGGTACGTGCGCGAGTGCGCAAAGAGAGGACTGACTGCTGAGTGCACCGCTGGCTTTCTCTAGCGGGTGGAAAATGGAAGCTCCCCACTACACTGAACTCCAGTTCTGGGCGAGAATCTGGGAATCCAGATTCATTGTGGGAGAAACTGGACTCTCTGGCAGCGGGCAAAACTTGAGGGTGGCTTACTCTTAGAGGTGCTTGCAGTGATTACCAAGGAAAACTGAGACCCAGGGGCCTCATAGGGCAGGGCTGACAGGAAGCCAAGACTGTCTCCTCAGCCCTGAGACTCCGCCCCATCCAAGCTGAGCACAGAGGCTTTTGCAAGTCTTGTCTCATAAGGCTGTCTCCAACACAGAAGTTCTCCCGGCATAGACACAGCTGATCCTCACAGCCAATTGGCCTGGAGGTCAATTCCTCCCAGTGATACCAACAACAATCAAGACTTAACGACAACAAGGCTGTACACACAGTCCACAAAGGGGTGCACCAAGAGTGTTCACCTCAGGTAACTGTGGAGACCAAACCACTGGGCCATATAGGACACCTAGCACACAAAGCTACCCTACCAACTCAGGGAAGCAGCAAAAATGCGGAGACAAAGAAACAGATCACAAATGAAAGAAATGGAGGAAAACAAATGACTGGATATAGAGTTCAAAACCACGGTTATAAGGTTTTTCAAGAATTTCCTAGAAAAGGCCGATAAATTTAGCGAGACCCTCAAGGATATGAAAAAGGACCAACTAGAAATTAAACATACACTGACTGAAATAAAGAATATTATACAGAGACCCAACAACAGACTAGAGGAATGCAAGAATCAAGTCAAAGATTTGAAATACAAAGAAGCAAAAAACACTCAACCAGAAAAGCAAAAAGAAAAAAGAATTCAAAAATTTGTAGGTAGTGTAAGAAGCCTCTGGGACAACTTCAAGCATACCAACATCAGAATAATGGGGGTGCCAGAAGAAGAGAGAGAGCAAGATACTGAAAACCTATTTGAAGAAATAATGACAGAAAACTTCCCCCACTTGGTGAAAGAAATAGACATACAAGTTCAGGAAGCGCACAGAACCCCAAACAAGAGGAATCCAAAGAGGACCACACCAAGACACATCATAATTAAAATGCCAAGAGCAAAAGACAAAGAGAGAATATTAAAAACAGCAAGAGAAAAACAGTTAATTACCTACAAGGGAGCACCCATACAATTGTCAGCTGATTTCTCAACAGAAACTATGCAGGCCAGAAGGGAGTGGCAAGAAATATTCAAAGTGATGAATAGCAAGAACCTACAACCAAGATTACTCTACCCAGCAAAGCTGTCATTCAGAATGGAAGGTCAGATAAAGAGCTTCACAGATAAGAAAAAGCTAAAGGAGTTCATCACCACCAAACCAGTATTATATGAAATGCTGAAAGATACTCTTTAAGAAGAGGAAGAAGAAGAAAAAAGTAAAGATAAAAATTATGAACAACAAATACATATCTATCAACAAGTGAATCTAAAAATCAAGTGAATTAAAAATCTGATGAACAGAATAAACTGGTGAATATAATAGAATCAGGGGCATAGAAAGGGGTGGACTGAAAATTCTCAGGGGGAGACGGGTGTGAGGGATGCGGGAAGAGTCTGGACAAAAATCGTACACCTATGGATGAGGACAGTGAGGGGGAAGTGGGGGCAGAGGGTGGGGTGGGAACCGGGTGGAGGGGAGCTATGGGGGGAAAAAAGAGGAACAATTGTAATATTCTGAACAATAAAGATTTATTAAATTAAAAGAAAAAGAACTCAAGAGGCAACTGTGGGAGCATCACTGAATCAGCACTAGGATTTAGAGCTAAGACTTGATATGTACAGATTCCTTAGCTGGAAGGTGGGCTTCCTTACTAAGGACATCTACCTCTTCCTACTTTAATTATTATTTCTTTGAATGAGTGGATTATGTTACATAGGTTTTTGTTCATATATGTATATAATACTTGTCTCACCGGGAATCAACTAGATATTTAAAAAATTGAAACATAGTCTGGGATAAAGTATAAAAGCTGCATTTTGGATATTTTAAGCACTTGTAGTTGCCACCGTCATGTTATAAACATTGAGGTATAGACAGGTTCCAGTGCACCTTTGATTGAGAATTTTCGAAAAAAAATCCCCAACTACCGGGAAACGCTGATGAGCCTTAAAAATTTGGGACATTACAGGAAGTGACCGTAAGGCATATGCTCTTAAAAGGCATTGTGAAAACAAATGGTGGGTGCCTAGAAAACAAATACCTTCTCACTCCTTCTGCAACTTCATCTTTAAAAAAAAAGACAATTTCTGACAACTTTTGAATGTATAATTTTATGCAAATGCCACATGGGATCAGGTGGAGATGCTCCCAAATGTGTTTACTTAAAGGCAAAATCCAGGTACATTTTTTGTGTCTCCTTTTTTTAAAAAAAAAAACACCACCGTCCTCTAAATATAAAATTTAGTAACAAACACAGGCATGTGTTACTAAAGGTCTCTTACCTGGTAACTGCTTCCAAAAATTTGTGAGCACTTACATGTTCGAAATCCCTTCTTTTCTTCATTTTAAGAGACAAAATTTTAATTTCCTGCTCTGAAACATGTGGAATATCATTTTAAACAGAAGAATATTTGCTGGACTTTCAGGCTCGCTGTGACTGTTCAGGACAAAAAGTGTTCAAAACTTGAGTTTCCCACGCACAGCACAGGGGACTAGAACAGCAGCACCATGCACAGTCACCACTTGCTTTTCAACTGGATGATAAATGAGAGGACAGTGGCCAGGTCTTCCAGATTCTCCGTAGCTATCCCCAGGGCCTGTGGTATCTTTACCATACACACAGGACCCCAGGAATTAATGATACAACTAGTATTTGCAGGGCATGTTCTCTGTGCCGGGTATGCATGACCACGTGGAATCTCTCACAGCATCCCTGGGAAATAAAGATTATTAATACCTCTGTTTTTTGCCTGATCATAATGAACTATTTTATAACTTCCAATTTTTACTTCTTAATAAGCTTCCCCTTTTTTCATTCATCTCCTCAACCCTCTCCCATCTGACAACTATCCAAATGTTCTCTGTATCTATGAGTTTGTTTCTGTTCAGTTTTTTTGTAAAAGTGAAATGATATGGTATTTGTTTTTCTCTGCTGAATTATTTCACTTAGTATAATAATGGTAAGATTTCACTCTTTTTTATGGCCAAATAATATTCCATTGTATATATGTACCACCTCTTCTTTATCCAATCATCCATTAATGGACACTTAGGTGTCTTCCATATTGTGACTATGGTAAATAATGCTGCAATGAACATAGGGATGCATATGCATCTTCAAATTAATGTCTTTGGAAAAATACCCAGAAGTAGAATTGCTGGGTCCTAAGGTAATTCCATTTTTATTTTTTTGAGGAACCTCCATTATGTTTTCCACAGTGGCTACACCAATGTATAATCACACAAATAGTGCATGAGGGTTCTCTTTCTCCATATCTTCTGCAACACTGTTGTTTGTTGATTTATTGATGATGGCCATTCTGACAGGTGTGATAATGTGGTTTTAATTTTTTATTTCTCTGATGATTAGTGATATTAGCATCTTTTCATATATCTATTTGCCATCAGTATGTCCTCTTTGTAGAAATGTCTATTCGGGTCCTCTTCCCATTTTTTAATTGGATTTTTGGTGGGGGTTTTACGTTGAGTTGTATGAATTCTTTATAAATTTTCAAAATTAACCCTTATTAGATGTATCATTGGTGAATATCTTCTCCCATTTAGTAGGCTATCTTTTAATTTTGTTGATAGTTTCCTTTGCTGTGCAAAACTGTTTGATATAGTCCCATTTGTTTATTTTTTCTTTCGTTTCTCTTGCTCCAGGAAATATATCAGAAAACATACACTGAGTGGCCAGATTATTATGATCTCTGAATGCATAATAATCTGGCCACTCTAATATATATATATTAGAGGCCCAGTGCATGAATTCGTGCATGGGTGGGGTCCAGCCAGCCTGGCCAGGGGGAGGGGACATGGGCAGTTGGCCAGCCTGCCTGCTGGTCGAACTCCTGGTAGAGGGGACAATTTGCATATTAGCCTTTTATTATATAGGATATACACTGAGTGGCCAGATTATTATGCGTTCAGAAATCATAATAATCTGGCCTCTCAGTGTATATTGCTAAAAGAAATATCAGGGTTTACTGCCTATTGTTTTCTTCTAGGATTTTTATGGTTTCTAGTCTCACATTTAAAGTCTTTAATCCATTTTGAATGTATTCTTATATATGGTGGAAGCAGGTGATCTAGTTTCTTTTCTTTTCTTTTTTTTTTTCGTGTATTTATCTAGTTTTCCCAACAACTTTTTCATGTATCTATCTAGTTTTCTCACTTATTAAAGAGACTATCTTTATCCCATTGTATATTCTTGTCTCCTTTGTCATAGGTGAATTGTCATATAGGTGTGGGTTTATTTCTGGGCTCTCTATTCTGTTCCATTGATCTTTGTGTCTGTTTTTATGCCAGTACAAGCTGTTTTGGTTGCTAAAGCCTTGTAATATAGTTTGATATTAGGTAGCATGATACCTCCAACTTTGTTCTTCATTCTCAAGATTGCTTTGAGTATTCAGTGTTTTTTTGCAGTTCCATATAAGTTTTAGGATTGTTTGTTCTAGTTCTGTGAAAAATGCCATTAGTATTTTGTTAGGAATTGCATTAAGTCCATAGATTGCTTTGAGAAGTATAAACATTTTATTTAATGATGTTAATTCTTCCCATTCTTGAATGTGTTATATGCGCCCACTTATTTGCATCTTCAATTTCTTTCTTCAATGTCTTATAATTTTCCCAGTATAAGTTTTTACCTCCTTAGTTAAATTTATTCTTAGAAATTTTTTTGAAGCCATTGTAAATAGAATTATTTTCTTAATTTCTCTTTCTGATAATTTTTTCTTGGTGTATGAATATGCACCCAATTTCTGGATATTAATTTTATATCCTACTACTTTAATAAATTCACTTAACAGCTATAATAGTTTTTTTTGGTGAAATCTTTATGCTTCTCTCTTTATGGCGTCATGTCATCTGCAAATAATGATGTCTTCTTCCTTTTTAATCTGGGTGCCTTTTATTTATTCTTCTTGTCTGATTGCTGTGGCTAGAGCTTCCAGTACTATGTTGACTAAAAGTAGTGAAAGTGAACATCTTTGTTTTGTTCCTGATCTTAAGGAAAAGGCTTTTAGCTTCTCATAATTGAGTATGATATTACCTGTGGCTTTTTCATATAAGGCCTTTATTATGTTGAGGAATGTTCCCTCTCTTCACACTTTGTGAGAATTTTTTATCATAAATAGATGTTAGATTTTGTCAAATGTTTTTTACTGCATCCATTGATTTGATCATATGATTTTTATTCTTCGTTTTGTTTATGTGGTATAGCATATTGATTTGTGGATATTGAACCAATCTTGCACCCCAGAATAAATCCCACTTGATCATAGTACATGTATTTTTAATGTATTGCAGTGTTTGGTTTGCTAATATTTTGTTGAAGATTTTTGCGTATATGTTCATCAGGGATATTGGCCTACAATTTTCTTTTTTCTGTAATGTCTTTGTCTGGTTTTGAAATCAGGGTAACTCTGGCCTTTTAAATGAGCTTGAGTGCTTTCCTTCCTCTGGAATTTTTTGGAATAGTTTGAGAAAAATAGGTATTAATTCTTTTTTGAATGTTTGATAAAATTTCACCTGTGAAACTATCCAGTCCGGGACTTTTGTTTATTGATAGGATTTTATTACTAATTTGATTTTGTTAGTAGTAATTGGTCTGTTCAGATTTTCTGGGTGGTTTTTGTTGTTAATTCATATATATATATATATATATATATATATATATATATATATATTAACCATTTCTTCCAGATTGTCCAAATTGTTGGCATATAATCAGTCATTGTATTTTCTTATAATCTTTTGTATATCTGTTGGTGTCAGTTGTCACTTTTATTTATATTTTTATTTATTTGAGTCATCTCTCTTTTTTTATTGATAAGTCTGGTTAAGGTTTATCAAATTTGTTTATCTTTTCAAAGAACCAGCACTTGTTTCATTGTTCTTTGTACTGTTTTTTTAGACTCTATTTTGTTTCTTTCCTTTCTTTTATTCTCTTTGGGCTTTGTTCTTTTGTTAGTTCCTTTACATATAAAGTTATATCTTTGTTTCTTGAAGTAGGTCTGTATTGCTATGAATTTCCCTCTTAAAACTACTTTGGCTATGTCCCATAGATTTTTGGATCATTGTATTTCTATTTCCTTTGTCTCAAGGTATCTTTTGATTTCTTCCTTGATCTCATTGTTAACCCATTTATTGTTAAAAGCATGTTATTTAACCTCTATGAGTTTGTATATTTTTCAGTTTTCTTCTCATAATTGATTTTTAGTTTCATACCATTGTGATTGGAGAAGATGCTTCATACAATTTCAATCTTTTTAAACTTATTGAGACTTGTTTTTTAGTCTAACTTGTGGTTTATCCTGAAAAGTGTTCCATGTATGCTTGAAAAGAATGCATATTCTATTGCTTTGGGGTAAAATAATCTAAAAATATCAATTAAAATCATCTGATATAATGTATCATTTAAAGCTTCTGTTTCCTTGTTGATTTTCTGTCTGGATGATTTATCCATTGATGTCAGTGAGGTGTTGTAATCCCGTACTATGACTGTATTACTGTTGATCTCTCCCTTTATGTCTGTCAGCTTTTTGCTTTGTATATTTAGGTGCTCTTATATTGGGTGCATAAGTGTTTACAAGGGTTCTGTTTTCTTGTTGAATTGATCATAACGCAATATCTTTCTTTGTCTCTTATTATAGCTTTTTTTTAAAGTCTATTTTGCCTAATATTTGTATTACTACCTTAGCTTTTTTTCTGTCTGCTTTAAATTCCATTTTAATTAAAGAATATTTCCTACATTAAAATGCAGAAATATTGCACTTAACTTCTACTACAATTATGCAAATATTCTTTTATCTAATTTGCTTCATCCTTCTGTATTTAAAAAATAATAATATTACAGATCCAGATAGAGCCTCACTCCTATACTTCCTTAATTCTTTCCTTCTCAGAGGAAATGTCCGTCTTATAGTGTATTTTGTACTTATTTCACAGCTATGGATTCCTAATCAAGATACACTATTGCATATATTGTGTTTTTAAGGTTTACCTAAGTAATATCTGGCTATATGATCTTTTTTCTACTTGCTTTTTTTAAAACTGATTTTTAGATTCTTAAGATTTATTCCTGCTGTAATATGTACCTTTTTAAATTAATTCTAATTGTTGCACAGTATTCCATTATAGAAACAAATTAAAATTTATCTAGCCATTTTCCTACCAAGGGACAGTTGGATTGGTTCCATTCTTTAGTTACTACATATAGTGCTACTGTGGACAACTGGTAACATTTGACCTTATGTTCAGATGTTAGTATTTCTCCTGAGAGGAGCAGTGATAGGTATAAGGTGGGTTTTTTGTCTCTATATTTCAAATCCTAACACAGTGCATGAAATATTAAGTGCGCAATCAGTGTTTATTGAAGGGAAAAAATAAAAACATAAATTTTTTATTCGTTCCAGAATGAAATACTGATGGACACAAAACTAAAACATCACTAGAGCCCAATTATTAAATTTATGAAGTTATCCTGTGACATTTTTAAATGGAAATGGGATACTATTTATTGGCTTAACCTACAGAAATTCCTGTTCAAATGAATTACAGGGGAAACAAAGACATAATGCCAGAGAAAAGCAGTTTCTCCCCAAGTTGACTTTAGCTATCTATCCGTGTCAGTTCTGAGAACAGACTTCAGTTATTACCATGGGTGAACCTGAAGGCAAGTCAATGATAGGACTCAGATTTATGGCACCAGAGTTGCAAAGGGATCTAAAACCTCACACCACAATGAGGCCATATTCATTTTCATGGGAATGAACAAAAGCTGAGTCAGGGCATAAACAGATACTGAATCAGAGCATAAACAGATACACTTTACCTCTAAGAGGCTATTTGGAGCACATTATGCCACATGTTAGAAGCCAACATCAACATCATTGAAATGCTTAAATAATTTGATAATTTATGGTGTCAGAAAGGAAAAAACTATATTCTTGATACAGCTTTGTAAACTAAATTTTAAAACTTCATAATTTTGTCATTTTCCAACTTTCCCAGTCATGAACCTCCCATGGGCAAAGACAGTGTCAAGAATTCATTCATCCCAAACCATGGAACTACCTAGTTCTTCCTTAACCAAATCATTGACATCAGAGATGATTTTATTGTTAGACAAATTAGATTCACTCCCTGGAGCTAAGAATGAAATTAGCTTTTCCTGACACATTCATTGCACATTAGAAAGTGGATGCCTGAATGAATTTAAATTTCTATTGAGAGGAAACAAGCAGAATGTTGATGCTGATTAGACAACCAACTGTGTCTGCAACAGTCCACTTCTTTAACTTTTCAATATCCATGCACATACCTCTTGTCATGCATTGAAATACTCATGCCTACATGAAATATACTCACAACAACTCCAAATCTAGGGTCTCTAAGTAATGTGCAGTCTTCATTTCAAGTAGCTTCTCTTTTTCAAGCAATACACAGGAAAAAAAACCACAAAAGACTTGCTATTAAAAACAAAAGGCAATTGAGTACAATATAGCCTGGCTTTCATCACTTGTCATTGGCTGAGATATGTCGAAAGTTGGGGGACTTCGCCAGAAAGGCATGATAAAATCTCCCATAGTCTCACAATGTTTTGAAGATAAAGTCCTACCAGGAAAAAAAGGAGTTTAAAACAAACAATAGATCTCCATCTCAATACATTTGTCAGATTCTGAAGTGGTATGTAGCAGCAGTAGTAAATACCTAAACTAAAACTCTGAATGGCAAAATGTCCAAGACTAAAGTGACAGAGAACTCAAAGTCAAGAAGGGCCACATCCAAGGGATAGGGATAAACCAGAGCTGAACTGAGTTTTACAGAAACTGCAACCCAGCCCCAACCCAGCCCAATCCTGCTTTCAATAAAGTAATCATCCCTGCATCCTACATATAACAGAAGAAAATAAAGACCCTTGGTGAAAGATATTATACAGAGTCACTATGGTTCTTTTATATACAACTAGAGGCCCAGGGCACGAAATTCGTGCATGGGGTGGGGGGGGGGGGTGTCCCTCAGCCCAGCCTGCACCTTCTCCAATCTGGGACCAGGCCTAAACAGGCAATTGGACATCCCTCTCACAATTCAGGACTGCTGGATCCCAACTGCTCACCTGCCTGCCTGATTGCCACTAATCGCTTCTGCCTGCCAGCCTAATCACCCCCTAACCACTCCCCTGCCAGCCTGATCAATGCCTAACTGATCCCCTGCTGGCCCAATTGCCCCAAACTGCCCTCCCCTGTGCAAGTGGTCAACCACTCCTCTGCCAGCCTGGTCACCCATAACTGCCCTCCCCTGCCAGCCTGGTTGCCCCCAACTGCCCCCCCTTGCTGACCTGATCACCCCTAACTGCCCTTCCTTACCAGCCTGGTCACCCCTAACTGCCCTTCCCTGCTGGCCTAGTCACCCCCAACTGCCCTTCCCTGCAGTCCTGGTCCCGCAAAACTGCCCTTCCCTGCAGGCCTGGTCCCCCTTAACTGCCCTCCTCTGCAGGCCTGGTCACCCCCAACTGCCCTCCCCTGCATGCCTGGGTTTCCCCCAAATGTCCTCCCCTGCAGTCCTGATTGCCCCCAACTGCCCTCCCTTGCAGTCTTGGTCCCTCCCAACTCCGCTCCCCTGCAGGCCTGGGTGCCCCCCAACTGTCCTCCCCTGCAGGCCTGGTCCCTCCCAACTGTCCTCCCCTGCAGGCCTGATCACCCATAACTGCCCTTCCTTGCTGGCCATCTTGTGGTGGCCATCTTGTGTCCACATGGGGGAGGCCATCTTTGACCACATGGGGGTGGCCATTTGTGTGTTGGAGTGATGATCAATTTGCATATTGCCTCTTTATTATATAAGATGTTAGGTGTACAACAGTAAAGAGATAGGAGGATATGAGAAATAAACAGGACAAAAACAAACAATAAAAGGGGACTGACAAAATCCAGATTTGAGAATTAACACAGAAGAATATTAACTCTATGTCCCTACCCCTCTGAACACACCTGATCTCGTCTGATCTTGGAAGGTAAGCAGGTTTGGGACTGGTTAGTACTTGGATGGGATAGGATTACAGGATAGTGTAGGCTTGCCTGGCCAGTGTGATTCAGTGGCTGAGTGCCAACCTATGAACCAGAAGGTCACAATTCTATTCCCAGAAGGGGCACATACTGGGTTGCAGGCTCGATCCTCAGTGGGGGGTGTACAGGAGGCAGCTGATCAATGATTTTCTCTCATCATTGATGCTTCTCTCTCTCTCTTCCTCTCTCTTCCTCTTTGAAATCAATAAAAATATATCTTTTTTAAGAATAACATATTAAAGAAAGCAGAGAAAAAGATGGACAAAAATCAATGGGGACATGGTTAATTAAACAAATAATTAGAAAGTACACAAAACAATCAAATGGACATTCTAAAACTAAAATACACAATATCTAAAATTAAGGATCCATTGGGTAAGTATAATGGCAGTCTGGAAACAAGAGAAGTGAAATTGAAGACAATAGATAAAACATAAAAGGAAGCATATAGAGAAAAAAAAGGATAGGATAAGAAACATGTGGGCCACATAGTTAAAAAAAATAACCTCAGGAACCGTAAGCAGGGTAAATAAAAGAAAAACAATATGGGCATATCATACTCAAACTACCAAAAAAACTGAGAAAAGTGAAAATCTGAGAAAAGGCCACAGGATAAAAGACACATGATCTTCAAAAAAGTAACAATAGCTCTGACCACTGTGACTCAGTTAGTTGGAGTGTCATCTCATGCACTGGAGGGTCACAGGTTTGATTCCCAGTTGGGGCATATACCCAAATTGTGGGTGTGTATGGGAGGCAACCTATAAATATTTCTCTCTCACATTCATGTTTCCTTGTCTCTCTCTCTCTCCCTTTTTCTCACTCTAATATCAATAAAAACATTTTTTCAAATAACAATAAAACTGAGGGCCAATTTTTAAACAGCAACTATGGAAATCAGAAGACAATAGAATAACATCTTTTGTTGTTACTGTTGTTGTTGTTGTTGTTGTTAATCCTAACCAGAGGATATTTTTTGTTGTTGATTTCTATTTTTTATTTTTTTAAATAAATTTTTATTGTTCAGATTATTATGGTTGTTCCTCTTTTATGCCCCCATAGCTCCCCTCCACCCAGTTCCCACCCCACCCCATCCCTTACCCTGCTCCACTGTCCTCGTCCATAGGTGTAACATTTTTGACCAATCTCTTCCCGCACCCCCCACACCCCCTTCCCCCTGAGTATTGTCAGTCCACTCCCTTTCTATGCCCCTGATTCTATTATATTCACCAGTTTATTCTGTTCATCAGATTTTTTATTCATTTGATTTTTAGATTCACTTGTTGATAGATATGTATTTGTTACCACTTTATTGTTCATATTTTTAGCTTTACCTTTTTCTTCTTCTTCCTCTTCTTAAAGAATACCCTTCAGCATTTCATATAATACTGGCTTGGTGGAGATGAACTCCTTTAGCTTTTTCTTATCTGTGAAGCTCTTCAATTCTGAATGATAGCTTTGCTGGGTAGAGTAATCTTGGTTGTAGTTTCTTGCTATTCATCACTTTGAATATTTCTTGCCACTCCCTTCTGGCCTGCATAGTTTCTGTTGAGAAATCAGCTGACAGTCATATGGGTACTCTCTTGTAGGTAACTAACTGTTTTTCTCTTGCTGCTTTTAAGATTCTCTCTTTGTCTTTTGCCCTTGGCATTTTATTTTATTTTTTCTTTAAATTTCTTTATTGATTAAGGTGTCACATATTTGTCCTCATCCCCCCAATCCCATCCCACACCCCTCCCCTTGGATGCCCCAACCCTCTGTTGAACTTAAGCATTGGTTAGGCTCATATGCATGCACACAAGACCTTTGGTTGATCTCTCCCCCCTCCCCCCACCCTCCCCTATCCTCCCTCTGAGGCCCGATAGTCCGATCGATGCCTCCTTGTTTCTGGTTCTGTTCTTGTTCATCAGTCTATGTTGTTCATCATTTCCCCTAGATGAGCGAAATCATGTGTCACTATAGATATACTTATAAGAATTGAATGTGCGACGAGCAATAATAGTTATGCTGACAGGCAAATGAATCAGTCTGTAGTGAGTTTCTTTCTGGACCAACAGTTCTTTTGAGACCCAATATCAATGTCCACCGGTTCCCTATGAGTACATGTCGGCACTGACCCCTCAGCTCTGGATGGTGGACAAATGGTGGTAATGCAGGTCCGACTCCCTCTGGTTTGGTCTCGGCTGGACCCAGGGGCACTGCTTCACCCGGATCCAGGGGCCCGCGGCCTCGCCCGGACCCGGGGCCCAGGGCTCACCCGGCTCCAGGGGCCCGCGGCCTCGCCCGGACCCGGGGCCCAGGGCTCGCCCGGCTCCAGGGGCCCGCGGCCTCGCCCGGACCCGGGGCCCAGGGCTCACCCGGCTCCAGGGGCCCGCGGCCTCGCCCGGACCCGGGGCCCAGGGCTCACCCGGATCCAGGGGCGCACGGCCTCGCCCAGACCCAGGATTCAGCCTCACCCGGACCCAGGGGCGCACGGCCTCGCCCGGACCCAGGATTCAGCCTCACCCGGACCCAGGGGCGCATGGCCTCGCCCGGACCCAGGGGCACGTGGCCTCACCCGGACCCGGGGCCCAGCCTCACCCTGACCCAGTTCCCAGCCTCACCCAGACCCAGGGGCACGCGGCTTCACCCAGATCCAGGACCCAGCGGGGTTTCGTCTTCTTGATCCCATTTCCTGTTGGTCAATTCCATCTCAGTAATTCCTTCGGCCATTTTCTCAGAGCTCCAGGGCAGCCGCCGCAGAACTCGTTGGGCGGCAGGCTCGGCGAAGCTCCGGTGTGCCCGGTGTGCGGCAGCGGGCTGGTCCGGGGTGGCTGCGTCGGCCCTTGGGTCTGCAGCGGTGGCCAGTCACCGAGCGTGCGCACCTGGCCGCTTCCGGGGCGTTGAGATTCTTGAAGGACTTGGAGGTCAGCAAGCGCGGAGTCTCCCACCCCATGACTCCCAGGGGCTCGTCTGTCCGTGCTCGGCAGCGAGTGGGGCCTTCCCCTCAGCCGGAGACCGCTGGGGGAACTGCGCCGAGCACGTTCCAGGCCGCCACTGTGTCGTCTGAGCCGTAGTTCTTAAAGTGTGATCTTTGGGTCGCCGGCATCAGCATCATCCCGAGTACCCCTCTCTTTTATTCTAGTTGTAGAGCGTCTGCTCAGTCAGCCCTCCGGTGGTTCTGGATGGTGTCTGCTCCGCTCTCCCGTCGTAGACTCAAAATTGTTGTGGTGGGCAGCAATCAGGCTTCCACCCTATGCCTCCGTCTTGGTCTTCCTTTGTATAGTTAAGTCTTGATTGTTGTTGGTGTCGCTGGGAGGAATTGTCCTCCAGGCCAATTGGCCGTGCAGATCCTCTGTGTCTATAAAGGAAGAGTTGCTGTGTAGGAGACAGATTTATGGGCCGGGTCTTGGTGCAGCAAGGCTTTGGCGCTCATTGATTCTGCCTCTGGAATGTGTCCTTTATGCGAGTGGTTGAAATCTGGTGTCATCTCACACCGACCACTAGATGCCCTCGTTTCTGGGTCTCCAATGGTGTGTAGGTCAGCTACTACCTGAGACCACTCAGCAGGACTTACGGCAGAAACTGCAGTTTCCTCCTCCTGTCTGAGCGTCCCTAGAGCAGTCCGACTAGAACCGCAGTTTATCTGGTCAAGCTGCCATAGGGCAGGCCACCCACATGCAAAAGCCGTTGCTTGGAGCCCAGGTGTGCCTGCAAGACGTGCGGGGCGGGTCTGCAAAACGAGCGGGGCGGGTCCCAGGGCGGGGCGGGTCTCAGGGCGGGGCGGGGCCTCAGGGCGCCACCAGGCCATGGCGAGGCGAACCGCACTGGCTGCAAGTCTGCTTTTTCTGTTTTCCACGTTTCCAAGCCCCCTCATTCCGCACTCCAGCGCAGCAAACACTGATTGCTGGGCGCACCTCCACAAGGAAGTCACTCCCACTCTCCGACAGGAAGGCCGGCCGAGAGTCCAGCCTCTTCCCGCAGGCGTCTGGGGAGCTAATCTCCCCTAGGGTTGGAACAAAAGCCACAAGTCCCTTCCCCCGACCCACGCGCCTCCGCACCTCAGCTTCTCCAGAGTTCGCTCTTTCCTCTACTCTCTTAGCTGTAAATCCACCATTCAGCCAGCTCTCCTGTGGTTCTGGGTGGCAGACGCTCTGTGCGCGGCGAAGTTCCTTTGTTTAACTTTGAAATTGCTGTGCGTGAAGTTCCTTTGTTTGACTTCGCTGCCTTCTTAGTTCTCCTCTCTCAAAATGGCTAGAGGACTTGAGTGTAAGACAGGAAGTCTTAAGAATCCTCTAAGTCGGTGTTGGCGGTCTCCGGGGCCCCGAGGATCTCAGTGGGGAGCTGGGCCAGGTCGGTGACGCGGATGAGCCCGTCTCGCAGAAAGATGGTCTCTTCCTTCACCGAGAGCCGCTGCGCCAAGTCCGCGGTCGCCGCCACAGCAGCTGCCGTGGCGCCCACGAGCTCATGGCCCCGGCTGCGGTGCTGGCTGAGAGGAGCCGCCGCCCGGTCTGGGGAGACGCGAGCAGGAGTCGCCGCGCTCACCAGTCCATCTTTTAGTTGTTTTTCCATAACTGCCATGCGAGGCAGCAGATCAGCCGTTCACCTCTGCCGCCATCTTGGCTTCTCTCTCCTGCCCTTGGCATTTTAATTATGATGTGTCTTGGTGTGGTCCTCTTTGGATTCCTCTTGTTTGGGGTTCTCTGAGCTTCCTGGACTTGTAAGTCTATTTCTTTTGCCAGGTAGTGGAAGTTTTTTGTCATTATTTCTTCAAATAGGTTTCCAATATCTTGCTCTCTCTCTTCTTCTGGCACCCCCATTATTCGGATGTTGGTATGCTTGAAGTTGTCCCAGAGTCTCCTTACACTATCTTCATGTTTTTGTATTCTTTTTTCTTTTTGCTTTTCCAGTTGGGTGTATTTTTGCTTCTTCATATTTCAAATCTTTGACTTGATTCTTGGGATCCCCTAGTCTGCTGTTGGATCTCTGTATATTATTCTTTATTTCAGTCAGTTTATGCTTAATTTCTGATTGGTCCTTTTTCATATCCTTGAGGGTCTCATTAAATTTCTCAAAGGTTTCTAGAAGATTCTTGAGTAACCTTATAACAGTGGTTTTGAACTCTATCCAGTAGTTTGCTTTCCTCCATTTCTTTCTTTTGTGACATGTTTCTTTGTCTCTGAATTTTGGCTGTTTCCCTATGTTGATAGAGTGGCCTTGTGTGCTAGGTGTCTATAGGGCCCAGTGGCTCAGCCTCCCCAATTACCTGAGGTGGACACTCTTGCTGCACCCCTTTGTGGGCTGTGTGCACAGTCTTGTTGCAGTTAAGCCTTGATTGCTGTTGGTATCACTAGGAGGAATTGACCTCCAGGCCAATTGGCTATGAGGATCTGCTGTGTCTACAATGGGAGAACTGCTGTGCTGGAGACACCCTTATGAGGCAAGACTTGCATCAGTGGGTCTTTGGTGCTCACTGAGTCTGCCCCTTGAGTGTGTTGCTTATGGATCTGAGGAGTTGTAATCTGGTATGGTCTCACACTGACCACTGGGTACACTGGCTCTTGGATCAGAGAGATGTGCAGATTGTTTGGGGTTTGGAAGTGCCCTCATGAGGCCCAGCTGTGAAGCAATGCAAGCTGCTGTGGAGACTTGGGCCTTCTTTTGGAGGCTCTGGGGCTCTCTGACCAAGCTGCAGTTTGTTAGGTTTGAGGTTTCAAAAGGACAGGCCATTCATATGCAAAAGCCACTGCGCACAGCTTGGGTGGGGTTGTAAATTGGGTGGGACGAGGTCTCAGGGAATCACCAGGGTGGAACAAACAGCAATGGCTGCCAGTCAGCCCTGCCCCAGAGAGGTCCCTGAGTCTCTGTGTCCCATGGCCCCGTGCAGGAACAATGATCACTGCGAGCACCTCTGAGAGAAAGCTGCCTTCGCGTTCCGGCCCAATGTCAGACAGTCCAGTTTCTCCCCATTTGAGTCTGGGTCCCCAGAGTCTCACCTGGAACTGGAATTCAGAGCAATCAGGAGCTTGTATCTCCATCCCAATTAAAAACAACAACAGTGCACCCAGTTGCCAGCCTGTTTCGCACACGCCTCCATACCTCCACACATCCGCACTTCCACACCTCCACACCTCCTACCAGGCTCATTGTGCTTTTTTCTTTCCTACTAGTTGTAGAACTTCCACTCAACCAGCTTTCCCATGGTTTTGGATGATATTTGTTTTGTCTTTTAGTTGGAGTTTTGATGTGGTTGTGAGAGGCAGCAAGTACAAGTGTTTACCTATGCTGCCATCTTGGTTATTCCTTTCCACTGATTTTTAGAGAAAGTAGAAGGGAGGAGGAGAGACAAGAGAAACATCGATGTGAGAGAGACATCAATGTGAGATTGGTTGCCTCCCGCACATGCCCTGACCAGGGCCGGGGATGAAGCCTGCAACCGATCTATGTGCCCTTGACCAGAATAGAACCTTCAGAATGTTACCCTTCAGTCCATGGGCTGATGCTCTATCCACTGAGCCAAACCAGTTAGGGCTAGAATAACATCTTTAAAGTTCAGAAAACCAACCTATAATTCTATACTCAGTAAAAATTTTCTTTGAAAATTAAAGAAATAAAGACACTTCACAGGCAAACAAAGGCTGAGTGAATTATCACAGCATACTGACACTATGAGAAATACTAAAGGAAGTTCTTTAGGTTGAAGAAAAATTATCATAGATGAAAATATGAAATGGCAGTAGGGAATGAAGAACGTTGGAAAAGATGGAAACTACTTACTGAAGGCCAACTTTAAGGAAATAGACCCAAGGTTACAAGCCATAGCATGAGAAAGTATGTCACTGATGATGAACTGAACTGCCCACTCAGGAAAACACTGATTACTTCCTC